>NC_051246.2:86017385-86042385 GCF_015237465.2 Chelonia mydas
GCTCCACTATAATCCTTCTGTACTTTTTCCGCAAAAGTGCAGTGTCAGTCAACCCAGTAGCCCCCATTCTAACCAAAGGTCCCCTTAATACAGTCATTTTATTAATTTAATTTCTGTTCAGTTCTCTTGCAATGTTAAGAGGATGTTCAGCCAGTACTGAGAGCATTGATTTGACTGAATTTGTATTTCTGGAGCATTCTTTTAGCAGAGTTACTGAAATCTCAATCTGTAACAAGATATTAAGTGAGATGGTACTGATGTGCGGGGAGAAGAGGTGCCCCACAAATGTTTACCACTGAAAAGTTACCTTCAAACCATATATTAACTGCACAGCAATATTTACTCTAAAACAGGGTCCGCATTTTTATATATATTAGCTCTGCTAAAAGTAGGGTGACCAGATAGCAAGTGTAAAAATTTGGGACGGGGGTGGAGGGTAATAGGTGCCTATATAAGAAAAAGCCCCCAAAATTGGGACTTTCCCTATAAAATCGGGACATCTGGGCACCCTAGCTAAAAGGCTATAGTCAGAGAAAAATATACAGAGTCTGATGTATTAGAAATGGTATGCTGTAAATTGCAATGGTCGAATGCAAATACAAACATGCATATAATTATATCAGTGTGAGGAATAACAGAACAGATGTATACCCTAGTTAAGGTAAAATGTATAAGTAACAATCACTAAAACCATTAAGGATGTGAAGTTTCCTCTTTCATTATGCGTATCAAGTGGAATTTTGAAACATTATCAATGGACTTTTTTACTAACCATAATAGATGGCTGCATTTAGTAAGACGTACAAAAAACTGTTTGAAGATTCATCCTGAGGTTTTTCGTTAGTATAAATGCTGTAGATATTACTCACCAATCCACAAACCAAACTTGCCCTAAATAAACAAAGGTTGGAAAAAAGTGTTTGGTCTCTGGATTCATAAATGAAATCTAAAGCAATTGTGCAGTAATGTACTGCTCAGAAGTGAAGCTTTAAACAGGTTTATTACACATCCTAGCCACTGCAGCAATCCATTATGGTTAATAAAATAGTCTGCTGGTGATGTTTCAGAATCCTTTTTCATAAACAGAAAGAGGAAACTCCAGACACTTTGCCGTAATAGTCTGCTTTGCACACACAAAATCAACAAATGTTGATTAGTTTTAAGAACCCTACAATATATGCTATGCTTCAGAACCTTTGGTTATCCAACCAAATTCCATTAGAATTTAAGCAAAATTTAATCTAGGAGACCACCACTGACTGTAGTATTGTCTGTGGTCCTGATCCAGCACCCATTGATGTCAAAGGAAAGATTCCCATTGACTTCAGTGGGCATCTGAATCAAGCCCTTTATTATCAAAACTAAACAGAAATGAAACCAAAGTAGTACTGACAACCCTAGACATTTTTTACAAAATCATGAGATTGTCTTAATCTTTTTCTTTGCCTTCTGCTTTTGAACCTTTAGAGTTCAGATTTTCAGGCTTCTCTCTGCAAGAAGGAGGCCTAGAAACTTCTTTAAAAAAATAAAAGATGAGATTCTGTTGTAGTCACATGGCTCCAGAGTCTAGGGCTTTAAGGAAAACATGGACTATTGAGAGAGTCGCTGTAAAATTGTGAGAGGTGGCAACACTGGAAAAAGTTAAGTTCACAGAGCTACAAATATTCAATATAAAAATACAAAATACAGAGATGCAGAAGGTAAACTGCTCTCAGAAGCTTTGTTTGGGACCATTTTAAAATAATTTAGAAATGGGGCTTCTACCACATTCTTCGGGAGACCGTTTCAAAATCTAATAAACGTCACTGCGGTAAAATGAAAAGGAGTACTTGTGGCACCTTAGAGACTAACCAGTTTATTTGAGCATGAGCTTTCGTGAGCTACAGCTCACTTCATCGGATGCATAGCATATCGTGGAAACTGCAGAAGACATTATATACACACAGAGACCATGAAACAAAACTTCCTCCCACCTCACTCCCCCGCTGGCAACAGCTTATCTAAAGTGATCCTCAAGTAGAGCCATTTCCAGCACAAATCCAGGTTTTGAGAAAACCTGGATTTGTGCTGGAAATGGCTCTACTTGAGGATCACTTTAGATAAGCTGTTGCCAGCGGGGGAGTGAGGTGGGAGGAAGTTTTGTTTCATGGTCTCTGTGTGTATATAATGTCTTCTGCAGTTTCCACGATATGCTATGCATCCGATGAAGTGAGCTGTAGCTCACGAAAGCTCATGCTCAAATAAACTGGTTAGTCTCTAAGGTGCCACAAGTACTCCTTTTCTTTTTACGAATACAGACTAACACGGCTGTTACTCTGAAAACTGCGGTAAAATGTTTCCTGTTGTCTTGCCTCAGCTATTCTTTGTTCATCATCTGTCTCTTTACTCTTTGGACATTATCACATTCTCAGTGTCATTTGTGACTTGTCATTTGGTCAAGCTATATGTCCTGGAGTAAACATTCCAGAAGGACAGACGCATGACCTCCCTTACCTTTTTGCAGGCATAATTTGTACCTGCATTTTTGTACCTGCATTTTTGCAACTGCTGGTGCAAATCAGGGTATTTTCACTTGCAACCACCTGATTTGCATCTGCAGTCACATAGATATATAATTTGCTGGTGCAAAAGGGAGTTTTTAATCTTTCCAAATAATTCAACCCCCTCCCCCCAGGCTTTTAAGCATTTTTATCACTTTTCTCAAATTCCCTTAGATCTATGAGCATGTTTCTGGATATAAGGTGACCAGAACTAAAGGCATTCTGAAGCTGGTCTTACCAGTTCTCTCAGCTACTGCCCCATGATGTGAAACTTCTGGATAGAAAGCACATTTCTTTCTTCTGCCCTTGCCATTTTACATTACATACATACATCTAACTTGTCACCTCTGGGTCTTCATTAAAACCTGTTCTCTAGGTGATGGAAAAATAAGTGTCAAAGATTTTCTTCTTTTGCATTCTCCAACTGATGGTTGGCTCAGAGAGGAATTAGTGTAGTGGCTAGGGCACTTACTTAAGATCTGCCACAGATTTCCTACATGACAATGAGCAAGTTGCTTAGGCACTGATTTTTAAGCTATTTAGTCCTTAGTCCACTCAGTGTGGCAAGGCCTAAGAGAGAGATTGCTAAATCCCATTTTCAAAAGTGACTTAGGCATTTAGGATAGGAATTATAGGGCATATCTACACTGCAATTAGAAACCCACTGCTGGCCCACGTCAGCTGACTTGAGCTCATGAGGCTTGGACTAATGGGCTGTTTGTTTCTGTGTCAGCCTCTTAGCCTGAGCCCCATAATTCTGTTTAATTGCAGAATAGATAGACCCTCAGGAGCCGAAGGCCCATTGACTTTTAGTGGAAATTTAGACTCCTAAATGCCTATGTCACTTCTGAAAATGAGACTTAGACTCCTGCATCAATTAGGTCTTGCAATGGTGACTGGAGCAATGCCTGAATACCTTTTCAATTTCTAGGCTTTAGCCTCTCTAGACATTGATTCTCTCTCTCTCTAAAATGGGAATAATAACCCTACCTGCTTGGGGTGTTGTGAGGGTAAATACATTTAACAAGATGGTGAGGCATTCAGTGACTAGGGTAACATGGGCCATATAAATACCTCAGACGAGGTAGAAACAGAACAAGTCCTGATTTTAGAGTAACTTTAATTAAGGAAGAGAAAGTTATGGTACCTCCAGAGCCTTAGAATGTTGTTCAATGGTTATGTCACAAATACAGTGAAACCTGTTTAATAAGTCACCGTTTTTTGTCCAATGTACTGGATGACAGCATAACATAACCTGCTCAGTTAAAGACCTTTAGCATTGGGCCTCAACTTCTCAATTCAGGTGGAGCAGCTTTCCAAGTGGCTGGAAATATGTTTAATAAGTGGCTGCTTAATACAGGATGAGTTAGTTTGGGAGAGAGGAAATCCCTTGAAGACTAAGATATTGCCTGCAGTTAATGCAGGAGACCACAGATAGCAGATGGCCATAAGTACAGGTTTCACTGTAATCTTTAACTGTTCCCTGTGAAGATTATCTCACCCTCTCTTCCTCATGATTGTCTCATCTTAGTGCCTTATAAATTGGAACAGCTCTTAGCAAACCTCATTAATATCCCCTTAAAGGTGGTCTGTGTTTTGCAGACTGAAACAGCGACCTTAAAAACAAGTTTTAGTTTTTAATTAAATAGACTACATTTTAACAGTTATGCAAGCCTCAGGTGCATCTCAATTTGTTGTTGTTTCTTCACTTGTGTATGCTATGGAGCTCTTCTTCTCTCAGGGAGATTTTACATTCTGTGGTTTGTATATGCTGGATTTAGCGCTTTCTTCCAGTGTATTGGGACAGTTACAACAGCTCTTGTCCTTTGTGTAGTTTACATTTCTATTTGGCAGTGACTTATAATTTGTAGGGTATTTACAGCACAAGCATACTAAAGTCTCAATGACATTCTCAATTTCCAAATAATAAATTACCTAATATCTTGTGATATAATTAATAGTAAATACTTCTCTGGGATTTTTTTATTCAAAACTGTAAATGATATAATTACACTCACAACTAGAGATAATAAGATTGAGTCCATATTAAAGAATATAATACAGTTTTAGTGAGATGCTGTGGAAATGAAAATGAATAGTTTATACATTTGCCAACATGTGAAGCTGTGTCTATCTTGGAAGAGTTGTTCTGTGTAGTAGTTGTAAACTGTCCTTTCATCTGGTTATCAAGGTTTAGTTTGGTGAAAATCACCAGTTTGTTTATTTTAAACTAAAGAAAATTCATAAAAATGTTTTTCATAAGAGCTTCAGTGCAGTCTATTGAAATATTTGTTTTTAAACAGCAGTCTTTATTCCCCTTTTTGAGGATACAAGAAAACAGGACCTTTTCACCTTTGAAACCGGCTTTTCCATATTATTCATGCCAGTCTTTTCTTGCTAATTTTATGATTATAATGAGGCAGTGGTGCGCTAGTTAGCACAGGCTGACCTTCTAATTGAAAGGCTGTAAATTCAGTCTCTGTGGCCAGCACTGGCAGAAATTTAAATAAATAGGGCTGCAAAGTCCTTGTGATGGGCTGGCCTCTTGACCAGGGGGCTACCAAAGTCCTAGTCATCTGTCATCTAGCAATGCCTTGTAATTTCTGTGTGTTAACTACCTGACTCATTACAAATCATGATTGTGTACAAAGCACAATAAGCGAGGAGAGGATTCTTTTACTGGTTAAACTGAGTATTCAGCATTTGAATGTCTTTAGCATCTGGCAAGCTGCCTTTTAACAAATGTTTCCTAACACAGAAATAAGAGTGTGGGTGGTATAAACCATAGCTCTGGTTTGTCTACTCTATATTTTAAAAATTAGCCCTGCAATCACATGCCGTATGCCACTTAATTTCCAAATCATGGTAAAAGTGAGAAGCTGGCCAGATCAATTCAGTGATAACTTATGTCTCTTTATATCAACCTTTTGTTGATCGTAGCTCTATTGTTTATGTATGTGTTGTAGTTTTGAAAGAGAAAATAATATTGGATTAATATGAGATTTCCTTTCTGATGAGCACTTGGGATTGGTGCTCAGATACTACTGTGATAAGGGCCATATAAGTACCAAGTTAGATGGGTGGCTAGTTATCTGTAAATATGAGCAAATGTGCAGTATACACTGTTTTAAAGAGAAACAGCCCATGAAACTGTGGCAGCACATATCTCTATACATAAATAAATATCTGTTAAGATCATAATGTAGGTGCTTGACACATGCTCACTGAAGTTCGTAACATTAGCTAATACTGTATTAGTAATAACTAATAAAAGCTGGTAGTCTGGTATTTTATAAAGCAGCATTCTGCTGTCAGTGCCATGCATCTTTATCATGAATACGTCATACAGACAATGGAAATTTTCCATATCCTTTAAAGTTTTGCGTTCTGTATATTTGGTTGTTCGACAAATAGAGCAAGCTTTGCCGACTTCATTTTCATTCTTGGCAGCATGTTTTTATCATAAGGCAGATAGTCATTAATTTACAGAATCAACGCTGGGAACAGCTTTTGTGATCTCATATTAAATTTTCCCCTGAATCCGCCCCTTGGCAAAAATTACTCACATCGTTAAAAAATATTTAATTAGGCTGTAGTTTATACCCAGCTCACTGGGGAAATGTTGGAATTAATATGATTTGCATGAATTCTGTTTCTCTTTTTCTGTTAGAGATTAGTTTTGAATTCAGTTCAGAGGGTCGCTGACACTGCCAAGGACTCACAATCGTGAAGGTCAAACAGGTAGCAAATACTTCCCTTGGGTAGCTTCCCTGAAAAGACAGCTCAAAATTGCTTTTAATTATGGGTTACCTAAAAGGCCACTTGCTGTTTTTATTTTTCAACAGATCTCTGAAACATTATGTGGCTTGAAGTTTTAGGTGGACCACTTTAGTTCACATCTAAAACAACATACCCAAATGACATGTTTTATTTTATTTTATTTTCCTTTTCCTTTTTTTAATTACCTAAAGAATATTTTCTATAAACCTGGGATTTCTAGTAGCAGTTCCTTTAGTGGAAATAAACTGTTTTCACTATTAGTGGGGTTTACAGAAAATTTGAAAACACATCAAAGAATATTTAGGGAGCACTGAGTTATGAGTCAGTTTCCTTCATAGCAATGCATGTACTTGCTTAATTATTCTCCAGCAGATAAGATACAACGTTTAGTTATGCATTCTCTTGTTTGTGATTTCAAGGGTTAGAAAAAACCCGGGGGATCTGCAATCCTGTGCGTTTTTAAAAGAGAATTTAATGGAATATTTAATTAATCTAATCAATCAATTAATCTCTGTTACGTAAATGTTGAAATCTAATTCTTCTTCACAGCTGTATCAATAAAAAGAAGAAACGAAATGGCTGCCCACTTATCAGGATAATGGGAAACCATTACAGACACAAAGAGAAAGTGAAATTGTATTAGCTCTGCTGTGCTAGCAGAGATATTGCAATGTTAACAAAGTACTCTCATATGTAGGACAGACCACAATATGTCCAGTGTGGTCATCTGATGTGCAGTCTATTTCAGAAGCTCATCCATCAAGTGAATAGATGAAATGTAAGAATAGTCCCCAAATCTTAGAGATTTAAAACCTGCATAAATGACAGAAACTTCATATGCTTTGACAATTAAAATGTACCATTAGTTTAAAAAAAAATCCCATTAGACAGTGCCTTGTAGAGTTGACTTTTACTTTGAATTCAGAAAATCCAAACCATTTGCTTTACAAACTATGTACAGACCGCACCAAGCTACTGACTAACCAACTGTTGATGAATAAATATTTATATATCAGGTGATTTATATAGAACTCCTATCAGCATTGCAAAGGTGAGAGTCAATTTGACCCCCGTTTCTAAAACTGTAAGCCATTCCAGCCTCTTTAGAACTTGGAACTTTGCCAGAGGTATCTGCTGCCCCGATGGCAATTTAATTGATAACAATGCAGATGAAGATTGTTTCATGCACAAACTCATTTCCAAAGCACTCTTATTTTTTCCCCTTTTTCCAGATACTCCCAAATCCATTTTGTGAACCTCATGGGTAGAAGCGAAAATTAAATTGCACGTAGCACAGCATTTGTCTTATACAGCGTCTGTTAGCAGGTGTATATATATATATTTAGATAAGTGAGCTCTTATGGCTTCACTGCATAAAAATACAGACGTGGGTGTTGTGCAGTTTAGTAAACAATCTTTTATGTAAAAGGTGGGAAATATATAGAACACATAAAACCACTTTGAAAAGGAAAGTAGAAGATTTGTATAGATGTTGAAATATATGTTTTATGTACTGGGCTACATACTGTATACTAAATTCAATGTGATCTATGCATCTAAACTTCCATAAAACTCTGGAAGTGTACAGGATTGGGTTACATATACTTAACTACAGATTGTACACATGTACAAATATGATTTTATTGGCACCTTTTTGATTACTACAGCAATAACCAGATATTTGCATCAAGGTCTCATTTAGGTTTGTATTTAATAACACCATAATAGCCTCTTTTTATTGTTTTCCTACAGTAACAGGAAAAAAAGGGGAAAGAAGAGAACTGGCAAACTTTAGCTGCTTTTGAACCCATTTTCGTGCCTTTTAGGTTCAGCAAACCACCATTTCTTTAGAGAGGCACATTTTTCATTTGAATATTGGCATGTTCATTCTTCTGTCCTCTCCCAAGATCTAGTTCCCAATGATTTTATATTACACTGTTTTTGGCAAGGAAAGGCCACAGCTTTATTTGCAGCACTATTGTCCAAATACAGAAGCATTAATTATGCACATTATGTACAAAAATAATACTGTTAACCTTGCCAGCAGGCAGTCTTCTCAGTCAATGAATAACATCCTTTTCCAGCTGTGGGGTATTGAATTCTCTTGCATGTAGCAGATAGAAACACTGACTATTCTAACCCACAAAAGTATACTGCTTCAAAGTAGGCATACCAAAGGCTTCCAGCTTTACCTAATAGCTACTGAGAATGCCAGTGCTATTCATTTACCAACATCTCTTTCTCTGTACATAAAGAGAGAGGTCTGCTTTCCCCCTCCTTCCACACCCCAATTATCCCTTGTGAAGAACTAATCCCAATGAAGGCCAGCAGTCCCGCATAGTAACCTGAGACCATGCTTCTCTTACATAGTATCATGGATGCCCCTCTTATACGCGAATACAGGAGATAATAGTGTATAGATTTCTCAGTGAGGCACCACACGTGCACTGCGGATATTATTAGTAATACACTCTTATTTGACTAGGGTTTGGCCGGATTCCTGCAGTAAGTTAACATCTTTGCCTTGTCCAAGTCCATATTAAAAGTGTATCACTGAAACAACTTATTGGATACCTAGAACTGAGACACCGTCACACCTGAAAGGCCGTGGCCATTATCTGATTCTGTTTTATAACATTGCTCTGTTTGTGTCTATAGTGCCTTTCATGCATAGCTCTGAATTGCTTTTCAAATACTAATTAAGCTTCAGAGCAATGATGTGTGCAAGGTAGTAGTAATACACCCATTTAACATGTGGAGAAAGTGTGGCACAGCAAAGTTATCTGAGATGTGCCTACTGCTATACAATAAGTTAATGTCAGAGAGGGGAACAGAACTCGGGAGTCCTGACTTCCATTCCATTATTATGTGATTAAGAAATCCATTTCTAGCAGTCCTTCTCAGGCCTGAATCTACCCGATTTTCATGATCAGGAGTCTTATACAATCCTGTATTTTGTAAGTCCCAACTATACACCTGGAATGGCCAGGCCATTGTTAAAGACAGCCCGTCCTTAAGAATCTAATTTCTTAAATGCCCTTCAGAGACTGTACTAACAAATGAAAGAAGGTGTCAGAATGAGCTGGGTGACACAGAGAGGAGACTGTGGCATGGACACTCAGCTCTTATATTTCAGCAGTGTAAAATATTTCCTTTCCTCAGGTAAAATCGGAGTTGTGTTGGCACTTTTCTGATTTTTCACAGTGAGCACTGTTTCTCTTCGGCACATGCATTTCTGCTTACTTTTTACTTCTGAGTTCCAGTCCTGCCTTCTCCATTCCAACTTTGTTTGATTTCACGATAGAGGCTAACAAAACCAACTGCTCACAGTATTTCTTGGCTTGTGCCTTTAAACATTTTTAGTCAATAGAAGGGAAAAGTGAAGAGTTGTTCTGTTCTGTCCTTTATGAAGAGCTTATCTCTTTGTTTCTGTCATTCTGTCTCTCATATTTGTATATTGTGTATAAGGAGGTGATACCATGTGATAATTTGGAGAGGCTTTGGAATGGGAGCAGTAGGGGATAGGGTTCTGGACCCCCAGCAGCTTCCTTACACACACACACACACACACACACACACACTCTCTCTCTCTCTCTTTCCCACCCACCCCCCATCAGGACTGATGCATATGGACACTGAAATTTAAGCTTGTGTTTGCTGTGTGATTTAAAGACTTATAGATGAAATAAAAGGGAAGATGAGGAGGATGGAAATCTAATGTCTTAATCCATTAAGCAACCCCACTAGATTCACAAAGGAGTAACTTGCCCTGGAGGAAGAATTGAGCTTATGGCAGCTGGAGATTCTATATCTATATATAGGGCCCTACCAAATTCACAGCCATGAAAAACGTATCACGGACCGTGAAATCTGGTCTTTTGTATGATTTTACCCTATACTATACAGATTTCATGGGGGAGACCAGTGTTTCTCAAATTGGGGGTCCTCACCCAAGTTACAGGATGGTCGCAAGGTTATTTTAGGGGGGGGTTGTGGTATTGCTACCCTTACTGCTGCGTGGCCTTCAGAGCTGGGTGGCCAGAGAGCAGTGGCTGTTGGCTGGGTGCCCAGTTCTGAAGGCAGCGCCCCATTAGCAGCAGTGTAGAAGTAAGGGTGGCATTTCCATACCATGCCGCCTTACTTCTGCGCTGCTGCCTTGAGAGCTGGGCAGCTGGAGAGTGGCAGCTGCTGACTGAGGGCCCAGCTCTGCAGGCAACAGTGCAGAAGTAAGGGTGGCCATGCCATCCTTACTTCTGTGCTGCTCTGCTCTGAAGGTAGCAGCAGCGCAGAAGTAAGGGTAGCAGTACCGCAACCCCCCCTACAATAACCTTGGGACTTTCTCCCAAACCCTTCCCCCCCCACACACACACACAACTTCTTTTTGAGTCAGGATCCCTATAATTACAACACTGTGAAATTTCAGATTTAAATAGCTGAAATCATGAAATTTGCAATTTTTAAAATCCTATGACTGTTAAATTGACCAAAATGGGCCATGGATTTGGTAGGGCCCTGTCCGGAGAGAGAGATAGAGACCTAGATCTAACAAGATGCATGCCAGATCATCACTCTGATTGCTTTGCTTATGTAATCTCTTCCCAGCACTGTCATCACCCTGCCCTGTCTTCTTTTTGTGGTTTTAGAGTCTAAGCTCTTCCTGGTGGAGATCATGTCTTATTCATTTCACAGTGCAATGGGATCCCATTGGTGACTGGGCCCATGGCTGTTCCTATATTATAAATAATAATATGGCTATAATTATAAGGTAAATGTAATTGTGCAAAAGCCAAGTCAGTGGTCACATATTAGCAAATTAGTTCTTACCCAAAGCACGTATCTTATGCAGCTTCTCTTGTGGCCAAATTTTTGGACAAAAGGCGTTTTGAATGATGAAGAATTGACCTGTATATCTTTCTTTTAAGGCTATTGCCTTTCACTTTCACACAGCCCCTTCATTGCATGGCAGAAAAGGCAGGAACTCATCCATTCTAACGACTGGGTTTCATTTCTAAATTAATCAATTAAATGGGGAGAAAAACACATATAGGTAACTGTTGTTACTCACTTAAAGCCATTAGACAAGGTGGAACTGCCAGTTGTAAATTCAAGTAGGAAACTTACGTATCACCTTTGATATTGCAACCAAGGAAGAAACAAAGTCAGGCAAAAAAAAAACCCAGAATGTTTAATTAGTTCAGATGTATAAAATTGTGTTGTGTTTGATCTTACCTACAGAAAGATAGCAAAACAAGGCCCAGGTTTAGCAGATACTGGGTGATACCCTTCTTTAGGTGCGGGAAGGAGTCTAATGTGTTAAGGAAACTGAACTGATTTTCCTTATGTGGAAACGAAATTAATGTTTACTAAATATTAATTGAAATAGACCATTTAGATATAATCATAGTGTCACCATTTACCAAAACCACCTGAACCACTTGCTATTCCTAATCTACTTGATCTGTCTCTTGCCTTTGATACCTTTAACACTTTAACCTCCTGCTCTACTTTCTTTGGGTGTTTGCAGCTCTGTTCTTCCAAATACCGTCATATCACTGGCCACTTTTTCTGTATCTTGTCTGGTAGGTCTTAATCCTTCTCTGCCCCTGCTAACATGCCTTTGGATTCAGCCCTGGATCCCATCTTCCCCCATCCCTTACATATAGCACTGTTATCTGTTCCCAAGTTTTCAGTTGGCTCTTTTATAATTTTGGCTCTCAGATCTACCCATCTACCTCTATCCAGTCTTGCATCTCCAACTGTCTTTCAGACATCTTGTCAGGAATCATCACTTGCAGCAGAGGCTGTTGGGAAGTGAGGCCTGCAGCAGAGCCAGTCCCTGGGCAATCTAGCACATGCAGCTGGTCTGTAGTAGGCCACCTGATTGGTTGGAAGAGTGAGCAGTTCAGCAGCTGCACAAATCATTTGCCCGAGGGCTGCGATAGCTCCTGCCCCTGCCTGGTTCCAGCCTTAGACCCAGCCCTGCTCCTGCCTGGCCTCCCTCCTAGGGTTGCCAAGTCTCTGGGATTGTCCTGGAGTCTCCAGGAATTAAAGATGAATCTTTCATTAAAGATTATGTCACGTGATAAAACCTCCAGGAATATGTCTAACCACATAGCAACCCTATTCCCTCCACGTAACCCAGTTCTGACACTCAGGTCCAATTTTTGACTTCGGACTTTAGCTCTGACCCTTGGCTCTGGCATCTGGCTTCTGAATCTGGTTCTGACTCTTGACTCCAGTTGCTGACCTCTGACTCCAGTTCTGACCATGGGCTTCAACTCCGGGCATCTGAGAGTATGTCTACACAGCAGTTAGACGCCCGCAGCTGGCCTGGGCTCACGAGGCTTTTTAATTGTGGTGTAGATATTTGGGTTTGTGCTGGAGCCTGAGCTCTGGGACCCTCACCCCTCTCAGGGTCCTAGAACCTGGACTTCAACCCATGCCCAAATGTCTATACTGCAATTAAACAACCCTTTAGCCTGAGTCCCGCAAGCCCAAGTCAGTTGGCACAGGCCAGCCATGGGTTTTTAATTGCTGTGTGGACATACTCTGATTCCAGTTCTGACTCTAAGCTTTGTCATCTGGCTTCTGATTCTGGTTCTGACCCTACGCTCTGATTCCTGTGACACTCTGACTGAGGCTGTGGCCCTGAGCTTCAAGTCCTGGCTACTGACTCCTGTTCTAATCACTAGGCTGATTCCTGCTCTGACCATTGGGTCTGATTCTTGCTCTAGCCACTAGGCATGATTGTCCACATCCCGGTCACGTGATATCTGAGCCTGGATTCCTTGCTGATATCTCAATCTAGTCAAAACTGACATTCTTCCTTTTTTTTACTAATCCAGATGATAGATGCTGTAAAGGTTAGATGCAGTGGCACCCTTTAAAAAGTTCCAACTGTTTGAAAGATTGTACTAGCTCCAGAGTTGTTCCCTGTCTTTAAAATTGGGAATCACATTACAATGGATAGAGTCTTCCAAAGTGCTGGAACTTTTTGATCTAAGTCTGTTCTGTACTAGTGCTGACTGCTGTAGAAGTGCATGTAAATAAGAATCTTTCGCCACTTCCTCCCATCTCTCTCACCACTTAAAATCCACTATTTCCCACATGTCCGAAACTCACAATTTTTGTTTCATTTTTGTCTCGTCCTTTTGTGCCATACCTCCACACATTCAATCTTTCACTAAGGACAGTTGCTTCATCATCTGACATCAATACAACTCATCCTTCCTTTCCTTTGCATTCCCGCTGCTAAATCCCTTGGTCATCTCTCACCTAGATTACTGTAACTCTCTGCTCTCTGGCCACCCTGATTCTCACCTTTCCCCCTTCCCTACTTCTCCAAAATACCACTGTTCAAAGAGAGTTATCCTTCCTGCTGCCACTCTGACCACATCACTGATCCAGCCATATCACCTTACTATTTCAATCCTTTGACTGACTTCAATTTTTTACTATGTCAAATTCAACATCCTGTGTAATTTATAAGTGCCTACATCTCGCCTCTAATTTCTTTTTTCAATACTCTCATTCCTTTCTCTCCACAGTTCCCTTCATTTCCTTCTCTCATTCTTTGCTGTGCACTTCCTTTCATGCTACCTCCTACACTTGGAGCAGTCTTGCACTTCTACTCTGCCCAACCACCCTTCTCTCTCATTCTTCAGATCCTCCCTTAAAACTCAGTTGTTCCCTGAACTGTTTCTGTGTGTTCTCCCAGTGATCTCTCAACACTCTCCCTTACGTGAGTAATTGTCCTGTGTTTTTTTTTCTTGTCTCTGTTAAATGATCAATTCTCTGGGACAGACATTTCTTTTATTCTACTGTATGTTTTATAAAGCACCATGTACATTGCAATACTGCCTAGATTATTATTAACAGGACAAATATAAGGACATTTAAAAATCTGAAGGAAATAATCTTAATTTACAGAAAAAAGCAGCATAAAAAGTATCTGGGTATATGTTTCCTCTCCACATTTTGCATCCTGTATCATTGCCTTTCAAATGTATACATTTCTGGCTGCTAAAAGAAGGAAAGATTGCAGAGATGAGATAAATAAATAAAAGTTGAATATGAGGATATCAACTTCATCAAATCTCTAAACTATTTTTAGAATAGCATCGTGTGGGTTGGAAGGTGTTGGCTGCGTTGTTTACAAGGCCTTTGTATGATAGTCATTATTTCATGCTCCTAAGGCTTATTCTACAATGTTTTGCTTATAGTATTTTTCTTAATTGTATCCTTCATTATATAAAGTCAGGTTTTTACCATATGGTTCATTCAAATAAGTCTTGTGTGTGTTCAACTTATATATCTGCAGGAATTGCTTGGACTTGTTTGTAAGTGTAGGAAAGTGTTTTTCCATTTACATGAGAGTTTATAGACATTAAAACATAAATCTTTTAAAATACATGTATTTATTCTGTCTATTTTTGACAAAATTGCTTTACCTGTAATGTGAAGGGTAGTGCAAGCAATACCCATTTTAATGAATTCCTTCTAACATGAATGTGTTCTGTGGGTTAGTCGTAAAAAAATGTGTATCTTAAAAGGTCTTAGAAATGTTTCAAACATTTGTCCTTTTTTTTTTTTTTTACCATGTCTCAGATGGAAATGCATCTGTGAATCTGTTTTTTGTTTGTGTTTTCACAGAACCACATTTGCATGCCCCAGAAAAGAATCAATATTACGAATGAGAAATCTTCCAAAAATTCCTTAATTATACATCTGTGTATCGACATGTAATATTTCGTGTTTCCTCTGATTTTTTGCTCCTTTTAGCTGACACATGAGGACTCTGAAAGGAGTAAAATCAGCAGAGTAACAGGGAAATGCATGCAAAGTTGTTAAATGTGATGGCAAAATAAAAAAGCTTCAGTCAGTATGATCAGGTTAAAAAAAAAAAGACAGCCAGCAAACTGTCTATCATATGATGAAATTTGACAGTAGGGATTATGGCTTTGATGGACCAGAACAGCTAATAGAAGAAGCTGACATTTTTGAAACCCTGCTAATTAAGGGTTCCTTCCTTAATATTAAAATAAAGTCTTTGTCTGGGTTTTATGGTTGGAGAATCAGGTGTTTTCATTAATATATGCCAGTCAGTCTTAATAAGCTTGGAGGGCAGAGGAAGTTATTATTGAGTGACCTTCTACAAAATAAGCATGTTGCTAAGGGCTCTAACCCTGCCCTGTTCAGACTGATGAATCTCATTTCCAATGCAAAAGCTTCACAAGAAATCCAAGTATTCTCTGTGCAATCACAGAAAATAATCCTTGTGTCTCTTGTAATGTCCAGAATTGCCACTTACTATACTACTACTGTACAATGAATATTACAATACATATTATTTTTCTAGCACAATTGTCTACATTTCTGAATTGCCAAGAATGGAAAAACTTATTGTGAAGACACTTGTATTGAAAAGTCAGCTCACTTTAATACTTCTCAAATAGTCATCTACTCCGTTCATGAATTATAATGCACAGAATACATCTGACAATACTAGCTTTGAAAGAGATATGTCTATACTATTACATATTCATTTTCAAATAGATTTCAAACAGATTTTAAACCATTCATTGAAATTCATTGAAATGATAAATTCACAGTTGGATTTTGATTGACTCTTAATCTAATTTTACATGTAATAAGTTTTCATCTTTGTGTAGTATTTTTGCTTTTCTGTTGTTTTTTCAAGCTTAAATGAAAGGGCATGGTAGTCTTCTAAGATTCTTCTCATATTTGCAGATAAAAATTAGAAAATGAGCTGGTTGACCAAATGAAATCACTGAAGCATCATAGCTGCTGGTGATGTGTCTCACATCCACTCTGCGTACACTGTTCTGTGTAGAAAACAAATATCCCAAGACTTCCTGCAGATATTTATTAATGCTTTGTGACTTCATTTATTTTCTCCTATTGGGTCAAGTCAGTTCTCTTAATGGTTCTGTGAGATGCCTACCCACAGTAAATACAGTAGATAATAGATGAAAATCAAAGCAACACATCGAGTTTACTGATACTGTGATAATAAAACAATATGGCTAACAAGTAGAAGTATCAGAGTTGGAGAATGTATAAGCTCTCAGGTCATTCAGTGAATGTCTAAATTTTGAGTCTCTAATAGAAGACAACCAGCTGCATTATGTTTATAGATGCTAATGATGGCAAAGCAGATGGAGCTGCTCTTTTAAAGATGCAAACAAAATATCCCTATCACAATCTTTACATTATTTGGTAAAACCCATTCTGAACAAGTTCTTATTAACCATGGTAACCATGCTAAGATGCTGTCAGAACTTACTTACAGCAATAGAAGTAAACATACATACATACGAACATATACACTTGTATATCACTAATATCATTGCCCATAAACGCATTGTGGATCCAGTGAGACAATTCAAGGCAGTGCAGTACCACAGCCAGAGTTGATGTTCAACACGTAAGACAGAACTGAAGTCTTTTTGGTTCACTTCTTGTGGCTGTCTGGGGAGGAGTTATAATTCCCCAGGGCATTTTTACAGACCACATATTTACAGAGAATAAACCAAATGTCCTGTAAAACATCCTCTAAGTCAGAAAAAGGCCCCCTATCCCAGGCAATGTATGAGTTACTTCTGAATGCCGATTGGATGCCACATTTGAATACAGTAACAAATATTTAATCCAGTTACTCTAAAAAAAATCCTTTGAAATGGTTTGAATATGAAAGGCTCTCTGTACAACTGTCTTTTATTCCCATAAAATCAAAGGCAACTATGCACTTTGGACTTACTATACTTGTGTTGGATTTATATACTTCAAGATTGAAATTTTAGGCTCTTTTAATCCCTTATTTTTTTCTAAATAGAATTAACTTAATTTTGCTCCACTTCCCTATAAGCAACCTAACATTCTTATGAGGAGAAAAAGTAACACACACACAGCATTTTTGTGTCAGAACCTAGAAGGCTGTCAAGATTACAATCGTTGTGGGTCCATTTTATCTATTTAAAATGCAGTTTTGTGGGAATTTTAGATGGTCTGAAGCTTATATAATATTAGCGGATATATGTGAACATTACAAAAAACACCACTACAGTTTGTTCTAATTAGCATCTTTGTTGGCAGTCATGGGCCATGGAGAGTGAACTACCATCTCACCCCTATTAGTGGTCCCTTCACGTTGAGTTGAAGCAGATTGTTGGAGCACATGGAAAACCTGTACTGCTATTCCTGTTCTGTGTAGAAAACAGAGGACTTCAGACTCTACTTTCACTATAAAAATGTTTTTAAAGGTAGAAGAAATGCAAGGTATAGTAGTTGAAGAATCTGAAATGTGGATGAGACCTTGCTCTTCTCAAAGAAGTTGGACTCACAACTTGTGAGTCAATATATTATAGAATAGTTTGTCCTATTTTATATTTAGAGCTCCATGAATTATTGTAAAACAGCCTGGTCCAACTCAAGTTGAATCTGATGGCAAAGCTCCCATACCCTTCAGTGGGAGTAAGATCTAGCCCTCAGAGAGAAATATTCCATTCCCATCCTGTTGGCACTGTTCTGCAAAATAGCACAAGAGCTTTGTTATCCCCTCAGCAGTGTTTCTTGTAATGCCTTCTATGACTCATCTAAGAACCAATATTAGTGCTCATTCACCAACAAGTACAAGGAAGAAAGCAGAAATTATCATCTTTATGCAGAAATCAATATTCATAAATAAAATAGCCAAAGTCACTTTACTCGAATACTGTAAATGCTATATTTTTACTGTAAATGAAATCAAAACAAGGTCATTCTGTTTTACTGCTGCAAAACAGATGGAGAAATTCATTCCACCTTTTGTTAGATTTGTTTCTGTCTGCAACCTCTTCTGGTTAAGAATAAAGGGCTACTTGTGAAGGAGGGTGAGATTTATATTGCAGCAGAAGTCAACAAGTACTCTCCAGTTCCAAATGTTCTGAGTGCTGCACAAGACAAGAGTTATGGCAAGGCAAGGGTGCTTCAGAATGTTGGAAATGGACTGCAGTGATTTGCTGGCACTAGGGTAATGATTTATAATTGGGATAAGTGTGATACCGGGATTGAAAATCAAGCAATGTCAGCTCAGCTTGACAAATTGAAGCCCCAAATCTAGGGTCAGTTAATATGTGTTTAGATATCCATTAATTAACTGACTACAACAGCAATATATGAAATGTGATTCTTGCACTAAAAGTCACACTATAGTGAGAGATCAGAACACATTGACATGCTGCAATATGTCAGCATTCTGCTAGTCATTATTATACAATATAAACTTGGTTAATTTTTAAGAGCCAAGCACAATTCATACCAATTGAGAAGATTTTTTAAAAAAATATATAATAATGCAATAAGCAATGATCATTTCTTAAATGCAGGGATAAATGGCCACTTTGAGTAGCAGGAAGAGCATAGGTAAGCAGGGCTTTGGAGCTGTGCTCCGGCTCCGCTCCAGCTCCAGGCAGAAACCTGCAGTTCCACTGCTCCGGAGCTGCTCCACGCTCCAGCTCCAGGCTTCACTCCAAAGCCCTGTAGGTAAGTAACTGTAGCAACAGCCAGTGATATGGACATTCTGTATTTGTCCCACTTTTGGGATATGAACAGATTCTTGAACCCTACAACAGTCTTGCTGTACAGTATATCAATTCTTGTGCAACAGGAAGTCATTGGATGATGTAATAGTTAATTACAAGTTGCCAACAGGCATTTCTTTGTAGATAATGTCCAGCTAGTCATGGCTTGCCTAGCTTCTGGCCTTTGGTGAGAGTCTCAGGCTTCCCATCCTGTTCTCTGACTCTCCACTCAGCTGTTCATGTTCCTGTCTTTTGGGGCATCAACATCTTCCTCTGGCATCTTTACCTCCTATTTCCTGCAGGTGGCTGCTTTCCCTTGGCTGCAGGATGGTGCCTAATACTTCTTTTTTCTCCCTCACCTTGAGATGACTGCCACTTAGCGTAATCACATCTCTTGGTTGCTCATCAGCTTCTGCTCTGAGTGGCTTATAAGTGTGGAATGATCTAAGCTAGTGAGTATCCTGAGTAGCCAGCTGGAGAGAAGTGAACTAGACTACAGCTGTATCTCATCTGTCCCTCACGGGCACCTTGGAGACTGAATGAGCGATACAGGATTAGAGAAGGAGAAGATTTTAGTGGCAGGAAGAGATATGGGTGCCAAAGAGAGAGAAGCCTCTCAAATCTCCTGCAAGAGAAGACAGTTGTGCTGCTCAGCCTTCAAGATTTCCTGTTAGTCTGAGCAAGGTTTCCTCTGAACCCAACGCATTCATATGTGTGTCCACTCCAGAGTGCCTTACGTATCCAAGGTGGTATATACATAATGAATATAATAGTAATAGCAATAATTCAAATGAAAGAGTGAGTGGGAGCTGTGGGCAGAAGTGGGATATTCACTTCACTCCTCTCTCTGATCAAGGGAAAAGGGAATCAGAAATCTTCTCTCATTCCCATGAAAGCAGGAGGAACCTTTATTTTATTGTTCAGTTTTGTGGTATACCAATGTTTTGAAAAATAGTTTGACTGTGAAACCTGAACCTCCAGCAGGCTCATCCTTCCTCCCTAATTATTAGGCTTGAATTTCCTTTTGGTGTGAAATTGTTTGCTCCCTTCCTTTTACTCTGAGAGGGAGCTCCAAAATTTTAAGGCCTATGCAATATAAAACAGCTTTTTATTCACCTACTAAAATTAGCAACATTCTAACTTAATTTGCCATTGGTATTTAAGATACTCCCATCCCCACACAACCAGAGCCTTTCCCAGGAAAAGGCCACACGATTACATCCAAAGAATTCCCTTTGCTGGCTGGCGTAGGGGTTTGGAGAGGCTTATACATAGAACTCCCACCCCAAGTGTCACTCATTTAAGTAATATCTGTAGTTGCAAAGAACTACCCTTGACATCCTGGTTCAACAGCCAGAGGAAATAGAAATAAAAATATTATAGTGAGAGTTGAGCTAAGAGAAAGTAAGAGCATATGATAGTAGACAGGCATCCTAAGCAGTCTAGCACCTGATGACAGTAATAGCTCTGTTGGATAGCCTTAACGCTAATGAATTGAGTCAACTGCCTTCGTCTTCAATCCTTGACCCAGTTCCTACAGAAAACATCATCACTTCATAGGGAGGTGCTAAACATTTTATATTCAGGCCAAAATTTTCAAAAGTGAGCTCTGATTTTCAGTGCCTCAGTTTTTAGGTGCCCAACTTTAGATGTCTCAAGTTGGGCACCCAAAATCAAAGGCTATTTTTGAAAATGTTGGCCCTAACCCAGGAGGAAAAATTAAAAATATTTTTTCATAACGTTTCTCAAACAGTAACTTTTAGGGTCTGATTCTCCTTTCATACGTTGGTTTCAATCAGAAGTGACTCCACTGAAGTCAGTGGCATTACACTGATGTAAAACCAATGGAAGGGACTGAAGAAGTTGCTAGTCTCACAGACTATTTAGAAAACTATGTGAAATGAGTTTGGCAATGGACCCAAACCACAAAATTTACTTTTGGATCAGGTTCACGGAGTGCTATGACCTGGGGTTTGGGTGTAGGTTGGGCACAGGTTAAATGAGATAAGAGCCAGGTACAAAAATCAGTTCTGAACCTGTTTTTAACCCTAATTCAGAAGCATTTGGGACCAGCGTTTGGTTCAGAACCCATCTGGTTTATTGTTTGCATTCTAAATCATAGTGAAATTGTGTCCCCATGGCAAAACTCCCTCACCACAATTGACACTATTTGGGCCTTTATTGGTTGTCTCAACAGAAAGGCTAAGGACTCAATAGGTGTGAAACCTTCGTTGTCAGAGATGGTCTCTTCTAAGTCAGAGCTGTGGAATTATGTGGAGAAGCCTGTCTACTACTACCGCTTCTGTCCTGTGGAAAAATGAAAGACCTCATCTCCAAAGTTGTTAACCCAGCATCTTTCATGATCACTAAATAAACTTGAAGAGCAATTTAAAAAGCATGAGAATTAAGTCTTGATTTCACTGTTCTTGTTTATTTACAAATGTATTTTCATTATTTCTTCAGACGTTCATAAGAAGAAAAACAAAGGCTTTAATGAGGCAGTAAGGTGTGTTCCGTAAATGAACTGAGCATCAGCAAAATTTATTAGAAAGTATGTGGAGATCTGCCAATCAAATCCAGGGAAATTCATGGACATTCAGACATGGAACTGGTTAGCAGTATGTCAATAGAATGGGGTTCTGTTACTCTCAGACCAATTTTAGAAATTGTGTGAGTGCTCCCTTTCATTATAGTATAAAATAGAAACAGGCTTTACTATGACACTGAACTGAGATATGTATCACCATATTTCTCCTTTAAAAAGTTATTTAAACTAATCTCTTAAGGAGTTTACACTCAACTGTCTATTTCCCCATCCATGCTGTACTGTATGTGTTCAGTCGAAGAAGATGTACTGTAGCACTGAGTTGCATAGTTACTATAATGCTGAGGTTATTCAGCATTGCTCACTACAAAGGGCCTAGCAAACTATATTGACATGCCTGCTTGATGGATGAGAAGACTAATTAGACTCTATTTCATTTCTGCCAGCAGGATATGATGACTCTGATATGGAAAAGTCAACTGAAATGTTAATATATTTACATTTTTCACCAAACTTCTAAGTTGTAAAATATATCTCAGATATTTTAGGGTAATAATGAGGATTTTATGACATATCAGGAAAAGAGTCTTTAAAAACAAAACCTATTCCCCTCAGTGAATAGACTGGGTGAGTATAATTGGAGGTTATGGCCTTGGTGCCACAAAATACCTAAGCACATACTTAACTTTAAGCAAGAATTGTCCTATTGACTCTAATATTTGTTGCATTGGGGCCCTTGGGAACAGCATTTCATTTACAAATACTGTTTAACAAGGTATGAAAGGGATTAGAAAAAAAGTTACTAAACCAGCATTTTTGTAATAAAGTATCTCTGTTTTTATTTAAAGTTGCACCACTAAAAAGAGATACCAGTCCTGATTCTTTGTTCATTTAATTGATATAAATCTGGTGTAGCTCTATTGAGGTCAATAGGGCTACACAGTTGTAAAACCAGCATTAGCAAGAGAAGAATCTGGCACACAGTATGCACCTCTATAGCAGGTAGAGAGTCACATTCAGTAGTTACTGTTTAGTCAATATCTCCCCCCCACACACCCCCAGATACTACATAGTTTCCACACACATTTCTTATTCTCAGTATAGGTAATGGAAAAACTATATCGTCTCAGAGGATGGATTTAGACTGTTCTCAGTGGTAGCAGATGACAGAACAAGGACCAATGGTCTCAAGTTGCAGTGGGGAGGTTTAGGTTGGATATTAGGACAAACTTTTTCACTAGGAGGGTGGTGAAGCACTGGAATGCATTACCTAGGGAGGTGGTGGAATCTCCTTCCTTTGAGGTTTTTAAGGTCAGGCTTCATAAAGCCCTGGCTGGGATGATTTAGTTGGGGATTGGTCCTGCTTTGAGCAGGGAGTTGGACTTAATGACCTCCTGAGGTCCCTTCCAACCCTGATATTCTATGATTCTACTGTATGGTAACTGTTGGCAAATACTAATTTCTTTTAATGGTGACTACTCTATATGAATACCAACAAACCAATCAGGGTAGTGTATGTATATAATACTATCTTTCCTGCTGCATACATCATAATTATGGATGTTAGAAAGCACCCATCATCAATCTTAGTTACTGCAGAATGTGGTTATTTGCTGCTATTGGTCAAATGAAGAGATGTACAAAGATTCTGACATAATGCAACTTGATTTTCATGGAGGTATTTTTGTATAGGAAGTATTGAGAATGGCTGGACTGTAAGCCACTCGACACTGTCCATTCCACAGTGTTTTTATTAATGATTATGTAAGTAACAACACAAGGCACATGGCGTCACTAGAAGCCCATACCTTATGCTTTCAGCCATCCAAGAAACATGAATATCCAGCATAATCACATAATTTTCACCCACCAAAAAATGGACTGCTTTTCTTCCTTCTCTGAAGCAGTGGATAATTTAAAATGACCTATCCCGCATCCAGCAAGCTGACATCCTTGGCAGTAGCAGTAGTTAAAAGTAGGAGTAGTTAAAAGTTACTGGCAGAAGTCCCGATTCAGCAAACCATTCCTATTCAGCAAAACAGTTAAGCATGTGCTTAAGTCCCATTGACTTCAGTGGGGTTTCACGTGTTGCCTGATTTTAGGCGGTTAGTATTATTATTTTAGATAATACGGGCCAATTAATCTGATCAGAACCTAATAAGGTTCTTGTCCCAGAATCAGGCTACACAGAGTTTGCAAGGACACTCACACTGAGACAAATGTAGCCTTAAACGCTTTTATTGAGAAAAATGGATTAGTAATCAAATGGTAAAAGAATCAGAGTTACAAAGGCAATAATATTGTTCTAGAGATACATGTGATATTACGTACTATAAAGCTGTTGATTAATATACTCACACCCTTCCTTGATAACCTGGTAGTAAGAGACAAAGGACCAGCCTCGCCTCTGGCATGCCAAAAGAGTTCAGAGCCAGGTTCCTCAATTCTTGAATGGGAGGTGCAAAGCTTAGGAGGAGCTGCGAGCTATAGAAGACTAAAGAAGTTAACTTAGAGTTTTACATAACTAACTGCCTTAAAACTTACAATTGAGAACTAATAGACAAAAGATAATAAACAAAAAACTAAAAACAAATAAATCTTGAAGTTTAGAAGCTGAGAAGCTTCCTTGGCACGGTGGATCTTATAGAGCTTGAGCACCTGAGGCTTCCTTCTATGTCTGAACTTAGTTTCCTCACCCACAAAATGTTGGGGTACACTTACTCCATAGGCTGGTGTATTTGTACGTATTGATAGCATATACATACATATTAATGACATTAGCTCATTCTCACATCTGTTATTTCTGTCTTAACCAGTTATTTCAGTTCTTTCCAAATTGTGGTGTACCTCTTAAGTACAAAGACGGTATGAACTTAGGTAGCCCTCCTATACCACCTAGCTTCAGTGCATCTTTTATCTATCTTTGTTACAGTTTACAACCATATATAGACCTTGTGCTTTAGCTCATCACCACTATCTAAGTGAAAGGTCCCAAACATACGTACCCTAACTTAGCCTTAGCTCAAAATGCAGCATATGGCCTATAGGTCCCTTGCATTACAGTTAATACACACTCCAATATAAACCTATTATAATAAAACCAATAGTCAAACCCATAAGAAAAGATAATAGCCAAGCAAGCAGGCTAGTCCTATAGGATACACACCATATGCTTAACAGTTTTGCTGAACTGCAGAATGCTGAAAGTGCCATTTTCTCAGCAGTATACAGCAATAGCCAACAAACTCCAAAAGACTGTACAGAGTTACCTGCCAAAAGTTGTAAATTGAATCATTTGTAGGGCAAACTTTAGTAAGCATGCCCCTCACCCTGAAGCATTTGTTATTCCCAGAGCCCATATAGATCTGAGGAGAGGTATATAGGCTAATGACAAGTCCCAACTTGTGCATTTATATGGGATCATCTCTGTCTGATACATCGCTTTAGAGTCTGTATTTATTAAACTGCAGGCTGAAATAAAGAATGCTGTTAAACTGTCTCTTCTAGATATTGGGTTGTTCAATGGCTACACACATTTTTGTCAACTAGGGTTG